>NC_073384.1:70540921-70569836 GCF_028641065.1 Leucoraja erinaceus | reverse complement strand
CTGAACAGATGTTATTTGCATAGGACTTACTGTGATTGAAAACGTGTATTTTGTGATGCTGTGTGATTGCTGTATTAAGTATGAGTGTGAGACGTCTTAGAACAGTTGCTGATATGTTTTATTTATTTTAATTTATTATTTAAGTATTTTTGTATGGGAAACATAATTCTAAAGAACATGTTTTTATTTTGTATTTTTGCATTTATTGTTTCTTATATAGGGTATTTTATTTTATTGAGTTGTAATTGTTTCTGACAATTGACTAACTCTGTTTTTTCTTGTCTCAAAACTTTAAACAGAGCATGCAGCAGCAGCAGCAGCAGCAGCAATAAATGTCCTGTGCAAAAGACTCAAGTATCCCGTTGTCTCCTTAGTACATTAGTACTGAGGCCAGGCCGGTTACATATGCAGTAGTACAGTGTTTATATACCCAAGTTATTTATTTATTGATGCTTTATAGTTTATTTGTTGCTGGTGCCTAATGGTGATTTTAATTTGACTGTTTATTGTCCTAGAAACTGATAACAATATCGAGTGTTGAATAATCTCAATTACTTATGGTGGTTGTAGGCTACTGTATGCGACAGTGAGTGTGGCGGTGTTTATAGGACGGGTGTGGAAGGGGCTAGGAGGGAATCATCACAGTATACCCACTACAAAAAACTAGACTACACCACTGATGTTTCTATAAGATCCCCTCGCATCCTTCTAAATTCCTGTGAATTGTTTGATCTCAGCTTTTAAACATCCTAAGCGGTTGACAGGATATGTACTGTTGTCTCTTGCCTAATGAACATACTTTAATCTATTGTCTTTGTCAGAGGGCCAGAAGCTACCATTTCATTCCACAGCTGCATATCCTGCTCCCATTATCTCTATGTGTCCTCTTCAGCAGTTCTGGCCGAGGGAAATTGAGTTGAGTCGAAGGCGGAGAGCGAGGAAGGAGGGTTGGTTTAAACTGCACGTATTTTAATGCAAGGGGCCTGACGGGTAAGGCAGATGAGCTGAGGGCATGGTCCAAACCCTTAATAATCTTATATGTTTCAATAAGATACCCTCTCATCCTTCTAAACTCCAGAGTATACAAGCCCAGCTGCTCCATTCTCACAGCATATGACAGTCCCGCCATCCCGGGAATTAACCTTGTAAACCTACGCTGCACTCCCTCAATTGGTGAAAACTTTCCCAGAAAGATTCTACAGATTGTAAATATGCTTCCAATCAATTCAACACTCTCACATATATATACTATTATCGAGTGTACAAATAGTCTATTGTGAAGTCTATTGACTGTAACATTCAGTAGCTTCCCTGTTTAGGATCCACCCCAAACAGCAATCCCCGCACATTAACACTATCCTGCACCCACTACGGACAGTTTTTACATTTACCAAATCAATTAACCTACAAACCTATATGTCTTTGTAGTGTGGGAGGAAACCGAAGATCTCGGAGAAAACACGCGCAGGTCACGGGGAGAACGTACAAACTCCGTACAGACAGCACCCGTAGTCAGGATCGAACCCGGGTCTCCGGCGCTGTGAGGCAGCAACTCTATCGCTGTGCCACCGTGACCGCCCTCCAATTAACCTACAAACCTGTACGTCTTTGTAGTGTGGGAGGAAACCAGACCACAGGGAGAACGTACAAACTCCTTACAGACAGCACCTGCAGTCAGGATTGAACCTGGATCTCTGGCGATGTGAGGCAGCAACTCTACCCCTGCGCCACCGTGCCGCCCGTTGATACAGAAAACAACGACAGTGCATCCTGTGGACAGGATAGGCAGATTCACAGCAGGGAGCGAGAGAGGAATGTTGGATTAAATTGCTTTTAGGTCAATGCAGGAGGCCTAACGGGTAAGGCAGATGAACACAGGGAATGGATAGGTACGTGCGACTGGGATATTTACGGTGAGGGGCAAAGTTGAAAGGACATTTGGGGGGCACATAATTGTACACAGTGAGTAGTGGGTGCCTGGAACACACTGCCAGGGCTAATGCTTGAGGCAGATGCAATAGTGACGTTTAGAGACTTTGGGATAGGCAGATGGATATGCATGGGATGCATATTGACTATAAGCAGGCAGGTAAGAGGTGGTCTTGGCATCATGGGGACTGTCGGGTCGGAGCGCTGCGTCCGGCCCCGCCTCACCCGTCCCGACGTAGTGCAGCCCATGGAGTGCAGCAGCAGCAGCAGTCAATGAAATGTCGTCGGGAATTTGTCCCGTATTTTGACCTTTTGACCCTTATTTGGGAGTGAGGAAGTCGGCAACACTAGTATTAGCTCCAGGGTGGGCTTGGACAGACATGGATTGTTTTCTCTGGAACACAAGAGGTTAAGGGGAGACCTGAGAGAGGTATATCAGGTTAACAGAGGCATTGATAGGGAACATAGTCGGAACATGTTTCCCTGGATGGAAATATCAAATTCTAGATACCAAATTCTAGAGAGGCAAGGTTTTGAGGGATGTGGGGGCAAGATTTTTACACAGTGGGTGGTGGGTGCCTGGAACACACTGCCAGGAGTAGTGGTGGAGGAATAGTGACATTTAAGAGTCTTTTGGATAGGCATGGTGGTGGGTGTGGAACGAGCTGCCAGAGGGAGGTAGTTGAGGCTGGGACTATCCCATCGTTTAAGAAACAGTTGGACAGGTACATGGACAGGACAGGTTTGGAGGGATATGGACCAAGCAAAGTGAAGTGGGACTAGGGTAGCTGGGACATTGTTGGTCGGTGTGGGCAAGTTGGGCCGAAGGGCCTGTTTCCACACTGTTATGTGCGGGCAGCATCATCAAGCACCCACACCATCCTGGCCACTCACTCATCTCCCTGCTCCCTTCAGGTAGAAGGTACAGGAGCCTGAAATCTGCAACATCCAGGTTCAGGAATAGCTGCTTCCCCATAGCCATCAGGCTGTTAAACTCAACTGATCATTAATAGCCCATTGCACTTAATCTGCTTATTTATGTGTATATATATATATTCATTGGTATATGGTCACACTGATCTGTTCTGCATTTATTTATGCCTGCTATACTCTGTTGTGTTGAAGCAAAGCAAGAATTTCATTGTCTGGGCCACATAACAATAAACTCTCTTGAATCTTGAAAATCAGAGTTGGTCTTGGCATAATGTTCGGCACAGACATTGTGGTCTGTGTTCTGCATTCTATAATTCTGAACGCTTGTTGCTTTTGGCTCTAGGGCAAGGTTGCTCCTTGGCTGAGCAGTGTCATTAGCCCCGCGGACTGATGGGAGCTGGATCCTGTCCCTTAATCCGCTGAGTTACTCCAACACTTTGTGTCTCTCCTCACTTCCCCCCTCCCGCCCATGCCTGGCTTTTAAATCCATCCCTGAGCTTAAATATAAACAACATGATGTTTTTATTTCAGGTTTTAAGCATTCTGCAGTTTTATTGTCATTATATTCCTCATGCTGCTCCAAATCCTTCAGCAATTCCTGCTGCCCCCCTCTGGCAGCTCCTGGAAGCTCCTGTCTCCCCACTGGCTCCTGCCTCCAGCATTGAATTTCATCCAAAACTTCTGTGACTTTCCCTTATTCTCTATGACGCACGTTAACACATAGCAGTGAAATGCCAGAGTCTGGTTAGCCGTCCCGTGTAAGTTAGTTCCAGTCAGATATTGGTTTTACAGTAACAATACAAGAGCAGGGAGATGGGGAGTGATGGGCCTGTCCCACTAGGCAAGTTTTTTAGGCGACTGTCATAGTCGTAGCAGGTCGCCAAAAAACCGGTGACTAGACGAATGGGCCTGTCCCACCTGGGGGATTTTTAGGCGACTGTCGGCGACTAGGACAATGAAATTCACCACGGACAGCACCGTCAGAAAGTCAGCACCGCGGACAACCTACGTTAACCTGGCGACAACCTACGACAGCACCTACGTCAGGAGAAGACAAGCTACACATCAAACCCACGGCCCCCACCATCGAAAAAATGTTTTGAACATGTCGAAAATCCAGCGGCGACCAGAATGACGAGACTCTTTGGGCGACTGAGGAGACGACTCACGACCATACAGGCGACACCCCGGTGACCATGTGGCTACAGCCTAGTCGCCTAAATAATCGCCAAAGGGGGGCAGGCCCATTAAAAGGTGCGGGGAGAGTGGCGGTGGGAATGGGCCGGAGGGAAATGCATCTGGGCTGAGAGCATTGAAATGAGAAGTCCCAGCATTGAGCAGTGAGTCAGCTTGTTTTATTCATGGGAGACGGCAGCTTCCAGTGCAGAGACACAAAGTGCTGGAGTAACTCAGAGGGAGCCTAGAAATATGGAAGTGCACGGTGTGAAAAGGACAGATTAAAAGAGAAGCAACTCAAGGACAATGTAGAATAGATCATTGTTAGCTAGGAGGTGACAACGAGGCAGAGATAACACTTTACATGTTATTCCATTTCCATTAAACATTTTCTTTGAGCTTCATCTCTTTTGACGTCTTGTTTTGGCACCTTCCCCTTATCTCTGTATCTCCCTCCCCCCTGACTTTCAATCTGAAGAAGGGTCCCGACCCGAAACGTCACCCATTCCTTCTCTCCAGAGATGCTGCCTGTTCCGCTGAGTTACTCCAGCATTTTGTGTCTATTCGCGGTGTAAACCAGCATCTGCAGTCCCTTCCTACACACAGTTTCCAGTGCAAACCTGGGCACGGTGCAGGCAGCCTGTGGTTGGTGCCTGGGTGCGGACAAGGTCCGTGATAAACACCGTCTGTCCACTGTTCCTCCACCCATGTTGCAGATCCGTGGGATTGGAATGTTTTCCATCACAGATTAAGATCAAGTCTCCTTGTAAAGACAGAGTGTGGATTTACAGTCAGACTGAGGACACTATGATCACAGGCCCCTCAACGTGGCCACAGTAAGTGTCCGACTATGCTTTACATTAAATAAAGAGTTCAACAGCAGTGCACAAACCTAATGCCGAGATTGGACTCTCGCCCTCAATCTCAGGCGTGAATGATGCTCCTAACATATTGGTGTGTAAATACATCCTGCCTCAAGCACGGTGGCATAGCTGGGCAGAGGGAGGGCAGCCATCAGATGTCCTCGTCCTGGTACAGAAGAACCCCATTGAAGACAGTCAGAGGTTCGTCAGAGTGTGCCAGTTTGCCGGTCACCAGGTCAATGCAGATGATGTCTCCGCGGCTGAGCGGCAAGATGATGGTGAAGATGCCGACGGAGCCGGCCGCGGGCTGGGGCCCGACCACCGGACGATTCTCCAGCCCCTCGGGCTGGAAGCCCCCGGAGTCGATCCTCGCCAACCCCGTGTTGGACTTGGCCAGGACAGCTTCGATGCGCTGGTTGCGATGGCCGGTCAGAATGGCGCTGATGAAGTAACGGCCGTCAAATGGCACGGTGAATATACCTGGACAGGAGAGGGAAGGGAGAGGTTATGGTGGAAAAACCTCCAAAGGTGACATGAAGGAAAGATTTTAAAACACGCTCAATTTAGTTTAGTGCTTGGGCACAAATCCTTCAATTTTGATACTTTTGGCAAAACGTGAGAAACATGAAGGGTCTCGACCCGAAATGTCACCTATTCCTTTTCTCCGGAGATGCTCTCTGACCCGTTGAGTTACTCCAGCTTTGTTTCAAAAGTTACAAAGATCTTTTATTGTCATGTGTACCAATTAAGGTACAGTGAAACTTGAATTACCACACAGCCATACTATAAATAAAGCAACAAGACACACAACTACATAAAAGTGAACATAAACATCCACCACAGTGGATTCCCCATGTTCCTCACTGTGATAAAGTCCAATCTTTTTCCTCTTTATTCTCCCACGGTCGGGGCGGGCGAACCATCAGGGCAATCGAAGTGTGTCTATCTTTAGTTTAGTTTAGTTTAGAGATACTGCGGGAAAACAGATCCTTCGGCCCATCGAGTCCATGCCGACCAGCGATCCCCGCACACTAACAATATCCAACAAACACCAGGGATAATATTTTTTGACATTTTATCTCAACCTCCGTCTTTGGAGTGTGGGAGGAAACAGGAGCGCCCGGGGATAACCCACCCAGGTCACGGGGAGAATGTACAAATTCCGTAAAGTCAGCACCCGTGGTCAGGATGGAACCCGGGTCTCTGGCGCTGTAAGGCAACAACGTGACCACTGTGCCACCGTGCCGCCCAGAGAGTTTGAAAATAAATTCCTCTGAAAATGTCACAGGAAACCCTATTCAATAGACAATAGGTGCAGGAGCAGGCCATTCGGCCCTTCGAACCAGCACCTTCATAGCACATAGAACAGCACAGGAGCAGTCCCTTCAGCCCACAATGACCCCTGAAAGTGGCATTGCAAGTTGATTCGTTGAAGGAGGACCCGTCTGATGAAGGGTCTCCACCCAAAGCATCACCTATTCATGTTTCTCCCGAGATGCTGCCTGTCCCGCTGAGTTACTCCAGCATTCTGTGCCTATCTTGTATGAAGAAGGCTTCTGGCCTTCATCAGCCAGGGCAATGAGTACAGAGGTTGGGATGTTATGTTACGGTTGTACAGCACGTTGGTGAGGCCGCATTTGGAGCATTGTGTCCTGTTTTGGTCACCTTGCTGTAGGAAATATGCCATTACGTGGGCGGTCACGGTGGCGCAGCGGTAGAGTTGCTGCCTTACTGCGAACGCAGCGCCAGAGACCCAGGTCCGATCCCAACTACGGGTGCTCTCTGTATGTAGTTTGTACGTTCTCCCCGTGACCTGCGTGGGTTTTCTCCGAGATCTTCGGTTTCCTCCCACACTCCAAAGACGTACAGGTTTGTAGGTTAATTGGCTTGGAAAATGTAAAAATAGTCCCTAGTGGGTGTAGTGTTAATGTACAGGGATCGCTGGTCGGCACGGACCCGGTGGGCTGAAGGGCCTGTTTCCGCTCTGTATCTCTAAACTAAACTAAGTTGAAAAGAGTGCAGAGAAGATTTACCAGGATATTACCAGGAGTTCAGGGACTGAGCTGTTGGGAGAGGTTGAGCAGGCTAGACTGCATTCCTTGCGGCATTGGAGGCTGGGCGGGGGGGGTGATCTTATAGGGAGCATAAAATCATGAGGTTTTTTCCCAGGGTTGGTGAATCAAGAAGCAGAGATCACATGTTTACGGTACGAGTGGAAAGGTTTAATAGGAAACTGGCTGGGGGCAGCTTTTCCACACAGAGATGGCTATCAGATGTGCTGTCCGAGAATGTAATGGAGCCAGATGCAACATTAACATATAAAGGACATTTAGACAGGTGCATGGGTAGGAATGTTTACAGGAACATGGGCCAAGCACGATTGGCAGCCCCGCCAACAGTCTGTCTGTTTTTTTGTCTTTTAAAAAAAATTTTAGTGTGTGTTAAAAGTTTGTGTAAATGTTCTCCGGTTTGTTCTATTTGGGGGTCGGGGGAATTTTTTTTTCAGTTTCTTACCTTGCCGGAGATGCGATTATTTTCTGGGTCGCATCTCCAGTCGCTCTGCAGCCTACCATCGATGGAGCTGGAGGCCTCCTCGGACTGACTTGAGCCCCACCGCGGGGCGTGGACTTAACATCCGGATCGCTCCAACCGGCAGCCTGCGGACTTTACCAGCGTGAGCTCACAGTGTCGGGAGAGGCCAGGTCGGGAAGTTACAACGACACAGAGGCTCGACCAGCCCCGACCCGGGGTTCGATCGCCCAGCACGAGGGAGCAGACATCCCCCCGTGCAGGAACTAATCGCCTCGATGCGGAGGGCCCAAACGCCGCCAACTACGGGAGTCAAGATCGTCCCGTCAACGGAAGGCTCGAGACCCCCGATCGCGGGAGAACAAAGAAGGGATGAGATTTGAACTTTTTTTTCGCCTTCCATCACAGTGAGGAAAGTGGAGGAGTCACTGTGGTGGATGTTTATGTTAAAATGTGTTTTGTGTGTTCCGTTGCTATATAATTGTATGACTGACTTGGCAAATGAAATTCCTCGTATGTTGCAAAACATGCTTGGCTAATAAAGGTTGTTATTGTGACAGACACAAATGGGGCGAGTGTAGATGTGGCATCTTGGTCGGCGTGGATGAGTTGGGCCGAAGGGCCTGTTTCCACACTGCACTACTTTACAAAATCTCTTTCTTAACTTCTTAGCTACATAGTTTGGAAATAAATTCAATAGTATCATTGGAAGAGATAAAGGGGAAGGTCATAAGTGATAGGAGCAGAATTAGGCCATTTGGCCCATCAAGTCTACTCCGCCATTCAATCATAGCTGATCTATCTTTCCCTTTCAACCCCATTCTCCTGCCTTCTCCCCATAACCCCTGACACCCGTACTAATCAAGACTCTATCAATCTCTGCCTCAAAGGAATGGATTAGACCACAATGAAACGGCTCGTGGTGAGAAGTTAGTGCGGCGAGTGGAACGAATGTTGAAGGGGAGATGGGCCGGGGGTTAATGGGCATTGGGGTGGCAGGTTGGATGTAGGGCCAACAGGTGGACAGTGCTGGGGATGGTAGACCCGGGGACTCACCTGTGGTGGGATCGTAGTGGCTTCCTTCATTCACCAGCACCTTGTTAAACTGGATGGTGCCCATGCCGTACTGTGGGGCGGTGAGGGCAGCCGAGAATGAAACCCGCTCCACGCGGGCACTTACACCGGGGAGGCCTGAGGAGAAAGCAAAGCACACGGGCGACAGTCAGCGCAGAGGGCCACAGTTATACTTAGTGAAGCCTCGTCACTCTGTAAAATCCCAACGCCCTTCATGCACGTTCAATACAATGCGGTAGTCAGGGACAAGCAGGGCCCACGAGGGATCATAGAAACATAGAAATTAGGTGCAGGAGTAGGCCATTCGGCCCTTCGAGCCTGCACCGCCATTCAATATGATCATGGCTGATCATCCAACTCAGTATCCCGTACCTGCCTTCCCTCCATACCCCCTGATCCCTTTAGCCACAAGGGCCACCTCTAACTCCCTCTTAAATATAGCCAATGAACTGTGGCCTCAACTACCTTCTGTGACAGAGATTTCCAGAGATTCACCGCTCTCTGCTAATCAAGCAGACGACATGGACATGGCTGGAACCAAAGATCCTATAGCGGAGCAAGATAGACCACTCCTGCTAAATGCAATGGGCTGATGTGTAGTACATAACGGAGCGGAACGTGGGTCTTTTTTTCATCCATTTCAGTAACCCGACCCGACCCGACCCGACCCGACCCGTCTCGCAGTGTAATCAACGTTGCGGGGGAACAGTTTGTGTTAATAAATTAAAATTCTGAAAATGAGGAGAAGATTTTTACCAAAGAACTTTTATCTTTACGAGGTTGTTTCCGTGACCGGCTTCCGTCTCCACACTAGTTATCTTTGCTACGCTATGGGATGTTTGGTGCGGAGACGGAAGCCGGTTACGGAAATGGGGCCGAAAATTACCCGTGAATCTGTCCATGACCGTACAACGTCTTTTTCGTCGAGTGGACTATCTTGCTCGCTGTAGGATCTTTAGCTGGAACGGCCAGTTCCCATTGACGTTCACCATGGGGGTGGTCATGGTGCTTGGAGCACTCAGGGGGATGGGGGATTGGAATGTCAACGGGAAGATGGTAGAGTAATAAATCAGGAGGGCTTAGATGTCTGTGGGCTTAAAGACTGGCCAGTGACATTGACAGCAAAGCTTCACATCAACGGTGATCACATTGACTGATGGTGCTGGCTCGATCTCGGAGGGCCGAATGGCCTACTCCAGCACCTGTGTTTCTATTGTGGGTTCTAAACCTGGCACTGTGGGTGGCAGAGCATCGATTGCCAAACCATCCTGCCTCCGTTCTACATTGGCCCTTCACTCTCCCAGCCTGGAGCAGGTGGCACAGTTGTGGTCACCACCCTGTGGGCTGTGCTGGGCAGGTTCAGGTGACCCGCTCAGTTACTCCAGCATCTTTTGCCTTTCTCCAGGATCTTGCCTGGATTGGAGAACTTTAGTTACGAGAAAGAATCGTTTTAGTTTAGTTTAGAGATACAGCGCGGAAACACCGGGTCCACTCCGACCAGCGACCCCCGCACACTAACAGTACCCTACACACACTGGGGACAATTTTACACTTATACCAAGCCAATACGTCTTTGGAGTGTGGGAGGAAACCGAAGATCTCGGAGAAAACCCACGCAGGTCACGGGGAGAAGGTACAAACTCCGTACAGACAGCACCCGTAGTCGGGATTGAACCCGGGTCTCTGGCGCTGTGAGGCAGCAACTCTACCGCTGGGCCATCCTGTGTTGGTTGGACTGGGGGAGTTCCCCTAGAGTAAAGGAGGCTGGGTGGTGATCAATTGGAGGTGTAGAGCGAGGTGTACAGAGGCTAGACTGTTTATTATCCCCAGGGTGGAACGCTTTCATATTAGAGAGCATAGGTTTAAGGTGAATGGGGAAAGTATGGTTGTACACGGACAGGTGTGTGTACACGCAACATGTTGCCGTGGGAAATGGGGAAACGCCTCCTAATGGACAAACAAGACCAAAACGAGTTGGTCTCCATTTATTGATTTCTTGGATTCATGTGGTGCAACAGTATCGTAAAAAATTAACGTTTCAGGTCTGGGTGAAAGATGATCAAGAATAAAAAATAGCATCTCCTTGTGGCAATTGGATAATCTCCCTCCTGCTTCACTTACTTACTTATTTCTTTTCTTTACTATTTCCTTCTCTCCCTCTCTTGATTTTCACACACACACTAGACTTTCCTCTATACTTTACTATCTCTTCCTTTCGTATCTCTCTCTTTAAAAAAAAAAGGAAGTTGCACAAAGAATGTATTATGACAACATCATTTTGGAAACCTGTAAAAAGGCACCACTGTATTGTACTTACTTCTAATAAATACATTTATTTTTATTTTTAAAGGAAATGGGGAAAGCTGGGTCCACAGCAGCAATGAAAAGGATTTAAACAGATGCAGGATAGGCCAGTGGTGGAGGGATGTGGATCATGTGGATAGAATTAGTTAGATTGGCAACGTGTTTCAAAGCAGGATTATCAGCACGCGTGCAATTGGCGTGTCCAGGACATCAGCACATGTGACACAGGCGTGTCCAGGGCTTATCAGCACACGTGATATAGGTGTGTCCAGAACCAATTGGTACACATGATGCAGGCATGTCAAGGACTTATCAGCACACGTGACACAGGCATGTCCAGGACATGAGCACACGTGACACTGGCGTGTCCAGGACATGAGCACACGTGACACTGGCGTGTCCATGGTTCACCAGCACACGTGCTCCAGGTATGTGCAGGATTTATCAGCATGGGTCATAAAAGCAGGCATGTGCAGGAATGTAAGTTGTTGACTGTAGAAGGAGCCATGGAGCCAGGCTGGAGGGAGGGAGGGAGTGAGTGAGCTGTACCTTGTGGTCCAAGGTTTCCCCGTGGTCCGGGTGGGCCGGGTGGTCCGTCTACACCTGCAAAAGAAAATCAATGAAGATCTGACTCGTCACCGTTAACAACATGGAGCCGCTAACGAGAGACCACCCACCTTGCCTTCCACCTCCCACCCACCCAGGATCACCCACCTTTCCTCCACCCCTCCCCTGTTATCAGTCACCTCCCCCCAGAGCTGAGGCACCACGGAGAGGGGTAGAGATGGTGTGGGTTGGTTGGTGCAGTCACAAGGAAGCCCTCAGGTCAGGGTCGATGATACAGCCACTGTCCCAGACCAGGAATGGTAGAACCAACCATCTGAAGAAGGGCCTCGACCCGAAACGTCACCCGTTCCTTCACTCCAGAGATGCTGCCCGTCCCGCTGAGTTACTCCAGCTTTTAGTGTCCCACCTCCAGCTCGCTCTCTTGCCAAGGCACCTCAACCCTGCACTGTCTGGAACAACCAAGTCCATCAATGGTTCATCTTGGCCGTCTGCCTTCCTACAGGCCCCGACCAGTAACGTCACCTATCCATGTTCTCCACAGATGCTGCCTGACCCGCTGAGTTACTACAGCACTCTGTGAAACGTCACCTATCCATGTTCTCCATAGATGCTGCCTGACCCGCTGAGTTACTCCAGCATTTTGTGTCTATTTTTCCAACTCAATATTTTTTCCACATTTCCAAAGACAACACAGTGGCTGTGTAGCCCAGTGGGAGTGATGAACAGCTGGGCTCCAGCAGTATCTTCGCCAGCATTGCCCATGCCTGAAGGTAAAGGTTTAGCTTGAAGTCCCCCAGCAGTAAAGCACCTTCCCTTTTCCATCATTCCGTGGTCACTCAGTGAAATCGGGTGCCTCTGTGAATAAAACGCTTCTCACAACCAAGGCAACAACATTTTTCACTGTAGTAGACACAAAAAGCTGGAGTAACTCAGCGTGTCAGGCAGCATCTGTGAAGAAAAGGAATAGGTGACGTTTCGGGTCGAGACCCTTCTTCAGACTGAGAGTCAGGGGAAAGGCAAACGAGAGATATAGAGTGATAGGGAGAGATGTAGAACAAATGAATGATAATAATACTAATAATACACTCATGAAAGATATGCATAAAAGTAACAATGATAAAGGAAACAGGCCGTTGTAGCAATGGGCGAGGTGAACATTAGGTGAATAGCAAACTTAATGCTGGCATTTACTTCAAGAGGGCTTGTATACAAGAACAGGGATGTAATGCTGAGGCTCTATAAGGCGCTGGTCAGGCCATAATTGGAATATTATGAGCAATTTTGGGCACCATATCTGAGGAAGGATGTGCTGGCTCTGGAGAGGGTTCAGAGGAGGTTTACAAGAATGATCCCAGGAATGAGTGGGTTAGCGTATGATGAGCGTTTGATGGCACTGGGCCTGTACTCGCTGGAGTTTAGAAGAATGAGGGGGGACTTCATTGAAACATACAGAATAGTGAAAGGCCTGGATATAGTGGATGTGGAGAGGATGTTTCCACTAGTGGGAGAGTCTAGGACTAGAGGCCAGAGTCTCAGAATTAAAGCATGTTCATTTAGGAAGGAGATGAGGAGGAATTCCTTTGGTCAGAGGGTGGTGAATCTGTGGAATTTTTTGCCACAGAAGTTGTGGAGGCCAAGTCAGTGGATATATTTAAAGGCAGAGATAGGTAGATTCTTGATTAGTACGGGTGTCAGAGGTTGTGGGGAGCAGGCAGGAGAATGTGGTTAGGAGGGAGAGATAGATCAGCCATGACTGAATGGCGGAGTAGACTTGATGGGCCGAATGGCCTAATTCTGCTCCTATCACTTATGATCTTGTGAAAACGAGTTACAGACAAGTACGACTTGGAACTAGTACAACAATTTGGGCAGGGGAGGGACGGAGAACAAGGGTTGCCTGTAGTTTAGCTTGGGCAGTTTACTACCCAGTGCTATGAATATTGATTTCTCTAACTCCAAGTAACTCCCACATCCCCTCTCTCTCTCCACCCCTCCACCACCCAAATCGTTGTACCAGCTTCAAAGTCGTCTTGTTGAGTTTCATTGTCTGTAACTCGTTTTCACTGAGCCCACAGCTAACAAAGGCCTGCTTCCTTCATCATCGTTACTTTTTTGCATATCCTTCATTCATTTGTTCCCTACCTCTCTACATCACCGCCTATATCTCTCGTTTCCCTATCCCCCGACTCTCAGTCTAAAGAAGGGTCTCGACCCAAAACTTCGCCCATTGCTTTTCTGCAGAGATGCTGCCTGACCCGCTGAGTTACTCCAGCTTTTTATGTTTATCTTCGGTTTGAACCAGTAACTGCGGGTCCGTCCTACACAACTTTGATTCCACCCTCTCCCTTGAGCCTCACATCCGCCATGTCATTAAAACCTCCTTCTTTCTTCTCCGCAACATCGCCAAACTCAGACCCTCTCTCACACCTCCCGCTGCTGAAAGACTCATCCATGCCTTCATCTCCTCCCGACTGGACTACTGCAACTCACTTCTCCTTGGCATCAGCTCCACCTACATCAACCGACTCTAACTGGTCCAGAACGCAGCCGCCCGACTCATCACCCACACCAAATCCTGGCATCACATCACTCCAGCCCTCAAACAACTTCACTGGCTTCCCATCTCCCACCGGATCAACTACAAAATCCTGATCCTCACCTACAAAGCCCTCCACCATCTGGCCCCCCACATATCTCACTGACCTCCTCTCCCACTACCAACCCTCATGGTCCCTCAGATCCACATCAGCCGGTCTCCTCTCCATCCACAAGTCCAACCTCCGCAGTTTTGGGGACAGAGCCTTCTCCAGGGCAGCTCCCAGGCTCTGGAACTCCCTCCCCCAACTGATCCGCAATTCCGTGTCCCTCACCATCTTCCAGTCCCGCCTCAAGACCCATCTCTTCACCTCTGCCTATCCTTAGCCCCACGTCTCCCTCCCTTTTCATCTGTGCGTTAATTGCCTCATATTGTGTTTTGTATTGAATTCTGTCTTTACTTTGTGTACTAGTCATGTCTCTACTATTTATTTCATTCCCCTTACATGTTTTTCCTCTACCTGCTAAATTTTTGTAAGGTGCCCTTGAGACTCTTGAAAGGTGCCCATAAATAAAATTTATTATTATTATTATTATTAACTTTCCAAATGTCATTGATGCAGTTGCCAAAATACCATTTACAAAAAACAGCTCGTATACTGATTTCTTCCTCAAAATATAGCTCAATGTTGACCCTCAGCTCTTTGCTCTTCAGCCCCCATACTTCTCAGGGTAGCTGTGAGCAGCATCATGCAGTGAGAGTGTGATGGGACAGTGCATCTAATCCTTCTAGTCACTGCCTTGGGAGTGTGTCACAACAGTCTGTATCCACACCATCGACGGCAGAAACAAGGAACTGCTGACACAAAGTACTGGAGGAACTCAGCGGGTCAGGCAGCAACTCTGCTAAACACCATAGGGTAACATTTTGGGATTGGAACCTTTCTTCAGACTGATTGTCTGAAGAAAGGACCCACACCATCCTGGCCACTCACTCATCTCCCCACTACCTTCAGGTAGAAGGTACAGGAGCCTGAAGACTGCAACATCCAGGTTCAGGAATAGCTACTTCCCCACAGCCATCAGGCTATTGAACTCAACTCAAACAAAACTCTGAACATTAATAGCTCATTATCTGTTATTTGCATTTTATCAGTTTATTTATTCATGTGTGTATATATTTATATAATGGTATATGGACACACTGATCTGTTCTGTAGTCATGTCTACTATGTTCTGTTGTGTTGAAGCAAAGCAAGAATTTCATTGTCCTATCTGGGACACATGACAATAAACTCTCTTGAATCTTGAATCATGTCATGGGGGGAGCTGGAAGAGAGAAGGGCAGTCTGAAAAAGGGTCTCGGCCCGAAACGTCACCCATTCCTTCCTGTCTGTCCCGCTGAGTTACTCCAGCATTTTGTGTCTATCTAGAGGCAGGATAAAGCCTAGCAAGTGATAGGTGGATGCAGGGTTTTTTTGTGATAACAGATGGTTGGACAAATGCCAGGGCTGAAAAGGCAGAAGGTGTGAGACAAAAGGATTGATGGACGAGTTACGGATTGTGAAGCTAGAGGATGATGAACAGTTCTTGTTCCAAACGCCAGTACTGACGTACCCCGTTCTCCCGTCTCCAATATTCCCCCTCCTCGTGGACTCTCCCTGCCTCTCTGGACCTTCTTATTCCCAACTTTTGGCACAACATCAACTCTACTCCAATCTCATCCCATCTGAACCCACAGCCCCCACTCACTCACAGCATGTCCATCCAAGATGTCTTCCTGCTTTAGTAAATGTGGTTTACCCCAGCATATAACCATATAACCATATAACAATTACAGCACGGAAACAGGCCATCTCGGCCCTACAAGTCCATGCCGAACAACTTTTTTTCCCCTTAGTCCCACCTGCCTGCACTCATACCATAACCCTCCATTCCCTTCTCATCCATATGCCTATCCAATTTATTTTTAAATTATACCAATGAACCTGCCTCCACCACTTCCACTGGAAGCTCATTCCACACCGCTACCACTCTCCGAGTAAAGAAGTTCCCCCTCATATTACCCCTAAACTTCTGTCCCTTAATTCTGAAGTCATGTCCTCTTGTTTGAATCTTCCCTATTCTCAAAGGGAAAAGCTTGTCCACATCAACTCTGTCTATCCCTCTCATCATTTTAAAGACCTCTATCAAGTCCCCCCTTAACCTTCTGCGCTCCAGAGAATAAAGACCTAACTTATTCAACCTATCTCTGTAACTTAGTTGTTGAAACCCAGGCAACATTCTAGTAAATCTCCTCTGTACTCTCTCTATTTTTTGTTGACATGCAGCCATGGATATATCCCTCACTCACGTCTCCTCTGTGTTCTGCAGTGCTGCTCCCCCACCCCCCCCCCCCCCCCCCCCCCCCCCATCTGGAACAAGTATAGTTCCCCTAGTCCTTATCTTTCACCTCAGCAGCCTCCCCTTGCAACACATAATTTCCTGACATTTCCATCACCAACCAGATCCCATCACTAATCACATCTTCCCGTCCCCACCCCTCTCTGCCTTCTGCAGAGACCGCTCCTTGCCCAACTCCCTGGTGTCCACACCGCTGGGGTGTAAGCTCCCCAAGTGAAATATGAGGTGCTGATCTTCCAATTTACACTGGGCCTCACTCTGACAATGGAGGAGGCCCAGGACAGAAAGGTCAGTGTGGGAATGGGAGGGGGAGTTAAAGTGCTTGTCAACCGGGAGATCAGGTAGTTCCAGGTGGATTGAGTGAAGGTGTTCAGTGAAACGATCACCTAGTCTATATCTATATAGACACGCTAGAGGCAGGAAACATGTTCCCGATGTTGGGGGAGTCCAGAACCAGGGGCCACAGTTTAAGAATAAGGAGTAAAGCCATTTTGAACGGAGATGAGGAAACACTTTTCCTCACAGAGAGTTGTGAGTGTGGAATTCTCTGCCTCAGAGGGCGGTGGAGGCAGGTTCTCTGGATGCTTTCAAGGGAGAGCTAGATAGGGCTCTTAAAAATAGCGTAGTCGGGAGATATGGGGAGAATGCAGGAACGGGGTACTGATTGTGGATGATCAGCCATGATCACATTGAATGGCGTTGCTGGCTCGAAGGGCCAAATGGCCTACTCCTGCACCTATTGTCTATTGTCTATATCTAAACCCTGGGAGGGTGTGCTGGGACAGTGTGGACTGAGTATATTCTGCACCTGACCCGAATCCTGGGAGAGTGATGTTGGGAAGTGTACAGGAAGACTGCGAACCTTCATGTCCCAGCTCGGGAAGTGAGTTGAGGGAAGGGATTGACGGACTTCGACAGATTTGACCTCCAACGGTTGAGTGCTACTCACCAATGAAGTCCTGAGTGGTGAAGTTGTGGACCTCAGTGCGTATCTCAGTCACGGAATGGTTCAGGGTGAATATCCTCCGGTCCAGGTTCCTCAGCTGGGTATCCTGGATGGTCTGTAGCGCGTCAGAGTGCCGCTGCAGTGTGGCGTTGACCTCCCGCTGGCAGTTCCACAGGCTGGAAACATGCCTGTTCAAGCCCTCTCTGATCTTCTCCAGACTCTGGGAGACGGAGTCCAGCCGGATGCAGACCGTCTCCAGTTTGGACAGCCGCCGTTCGACCCCCTCGCTGGAATCTCTGCATTCTCTGAACCCCCCCGTCACGTCGCCTCTGAACTTCCCCAACTCGTTGTGGAAGTGGGTGAACCTGCTCCCTGTGTCCTCGATGTGGTCGGATATCTCCTCCTGCACCTTGTTGACGTCTGCACCCAGTTTGTTGGTTGTCAGGGTGAAGGTGGCGTTCATCGTGTCTGCGTCGCGGCCATGTTGGCGAACCGCCGCGTCCAGGGCCCTGACGCTCTCATTGACCGAGTTGAAGGTCAACATGATATTTTGCAGTTCCCCCTGCATTGAGCCCAGGTCCAGTCCCAAGTTGCCACCGACCATCCCGAACCTCCTGAGGGTGTTGTTGAACCGTTCTATTTTGCGCAGGATGACCTTGTGTTGTTTGCCCGAGTCGACGAGGTCCTCCTTCAAGCTGTCCAACTCTGCCCGTGCTGCCGAGCAGGAAGAGGCGCAGTGATTCTGAATGTAGTCGAACCACCGCCTCACCGTGTCCAGCTCCTCGGTCAGCCTGTGCATTTGACTCGTCGTTTCGTTCTTGTGCTGACGGACTTCTCCTCTCACGGCGTTACAGAAAGTCAAGCTGGTCTCGGCTGATGTCTGCAATTTGCCCTCCAGCTGCTCGAGGCTAGAGTTCAGGTGCTTCACCCGGCCATCGATGGCATGAATCATTGATCTCAGCTGTCTATCCTCCCCGCCGAGCTGCTGAAGCCTGTTTTTCAGCGACCCACCTTCAAGGACCAGGCTGTGCAACCTTCTCCCAGTGTCCTGAATCTGAAGGTCATGTTGTACATCCTTCTCCTGCAGTTTGGTTAAAGCATCCACCATCTCAGTGGTATCTGGGCCGTGCGGTGTGGGTGGTGGAGGCCTACAGCTCTGCGCACAGCCCTGGACTGCCACTTGCACCATGGAGTCCAGCTGGTTCAGCCGGCTTACCACCGACGCCAAGCTCTCACCATCTGCTCCCAGCTTCTGCTTCATCTTGGCAAGGTACTCGTCCAATTCGCCGATAGCCCCGTGCAGCCAGTCGCCAAAGATGGTGGCGTTGCCCGCCACAGACACCACGGCCTTCAGCCGCTCCTCATTCTCCTGGACCCTGTCCCCAAATTCGCCCCTCAGGTTCTTGAGGTGGGACGTGAGCCGTTTCTCAAGGTTGGTCTCAGTCAGGTTGAGCTTGAGTTCCAGGTTCTGGAGCTGCTTACGGCACTGCTCATCCCACTGTGTGGTGGCCGAGGTGGAATCAGGAGACTGGCCGGAGGACCCCTGCTCCAATCGGACCACCACTTCGGACAGGGACACCAGCTTGCTCTCCACCTCCTCCACCTTCGTCTTCACACTTTCTACTTCTCCACAGCAGGAGTCAGCTCCGGCCCCAGTCAGCCCACTGATGTGCTTGTGCATGCCCTCTATCAGGAGCTGGCTGTGGTGGCGGGAGCCGTTGAACACTCGGGCCAGCTCCTGCAGCCGGTGGTTGAAGGAGTCCTGCTGTTGCCGCAGGAGCTCAATGTCGGCACGACAGGAGAAGCAGGAGCTCCGGGTCCTCACCTCAACCTCCCGCACCAACTCCTCCTTCAGGTCCGACAGCTTCCTTCCCACGTCGGAGCGGGTGTCGCCTGCTGCGGGGGTTTTGATGGTGTTTAACAGGTCGATCTCAGTGTCGTGCTCCCGGACGCGGTTGTCAATCTGGTGCAGCTTGCTCTGGATCTCGCTGATGGTGTTCTTCATGTCGGGCGGCAGGGCGGCATCGGCCGGCTGCCTCCCGTTCAACACTTGCTCCACCGCTCTCCGCAGGTCCTCCTGGAACCTCCCGCTCATGGTTTCCACGGTGGACTGAAGGGTGTGAACCTGCAGGGTCAACCTCTCGATTGTCGCTTCCATCTGTTGAGACGAGTCCCAGTCTCTTCCCCCTGTACAACCACATAATGGAGAGGCAATCAAGCATCTGCGGCAAGAGGGGAACATGCAGACAGGTTGGGCTTGCAGACGGACCAGCGATGGGCTGAATGGCCTGGAACAGTATTTTTTTTAGTTTAGTTTAGAGATACAGCGCGGAAACAGGCATTTTGGCTCACCGAGTCCACACCGAGCAGCGACCCCCCCACACTAACACTATCCTACACACACTAGGGACAATTTACACTTATACCAAGCCAATCAACTGACAAACATGCACGGCTTTGGCATGTGGGAAGAAACCGAAAATGTGGGGGGAAACCCACGCAGGTCACGGGGAGAACGTACAAACTCCGCACAGACAGCACCCGTAGTCGGGATCGAACCCGCTGTAAGGCAGCAACCCGACCGCTGCACCACTGTTGGGCTTGCAGACAGTACAACGATGGGCTGAATGGCCAGGAGCAGTATCTCTTACCTTCCTCCGGCAACCCTGCTGGTTCCCTGTGGCTTGGCCTGGGATTCTCTTCCTCATACTGGCCGTGACCCACGGAACAGTCGTCGCCAGAGTAACCGTGGCAACACCTCCATTCCATCTCAGAGACCATTTTGTAGGCGGTCTTGTATCGCGGCTTCATGAAGGAACGATACCTTCGAGAGGCAGATTGTAGGACACACAGGTTCAGCATCCAGCATCAATGCATCCACAGAAGCAGAAATACAAGCACGATATAAATGTGGCACCATGATGCCCATGCACTCTGATCCTAACACAACCCTGCGCACTCTGACCCCAACACAACCCTGCGCACTCTGACCCCAACACTGACCCTGAGCACTCTGACCCCAACACAACCCTGCGCACTCTGACCCCAACACTGACCCTGCGCACTCTGACCCCAACACTGACCCTGCGCACTCTGACCCCAACACTGACCCTGCGCACTCTAACCCCAACACACCCCTGCGCACTCTGACCCCAACGCAACCCTGCCTACCGACCCCACTGACCCTGCGCACTCTGACCCCAACACAACCCTGCGCACTCTGACCCCAACACTGACCCTTGTGCACTCTGACCCCAACACAACCCTGCGTACTGACCCAACTGACCCTGTGCACTCTGACCCCAACGTGACTCTGGGCACTATGACCCCATCACTGACCCTGTGCACTCTGACCACAACATGACCCTGGGCACCCTGACCTCATCACTGACCCTGGGAACTCTGACCCCATCACTGACCCTGCGCACTGACCCTAACATGACCCCACTCATTCTGATTCCATCATTAACCCCGGGCACTGATCCCAACGTGACCCTGGGCACTCTGACCCCAACGTGACCCTGGGCACTATGACCCCATCATTGACCCCGGGCACTATGACCCCAACATGACCCTGGGCACTCTGACCCCAACATGACCCTGGGCACTCTGACTCCAACATGACCCTGGGCACTCTGACCCCAACGTGACCCTGAGCACTATGACCCCATCACTGACCCCAGGGCACTATGACCCCAACATGACCCTGGGCACTCTGACCCTAAGGAGACCCAGAGCACAGTGACCCAGAAACTTGACCTGGTAACCCAGGGCCAGACACTCACGTCACAGTCCGTGGGCACTGGATTTGGCCCCATCCACACGGCTGGTACTCTGGGCGAACGAAGGTCGCCACACCATCCTCCACGACACAGGACACCACCCGACTCACCACGTAAGCACACCAGTTCCTGCACAAGGTCAGAAGATCAATTTGACTGGAGCACAGGCAGTAGCATTAGCACAGTTTGGAACATTGGGTTAGATTGAGATGAGAACTCTGTGGCACTTGTATTGGGGGGTTGGCCAGTTCACAGTAGAGGCAGCGACTATATACAGAATGCAACGGAGAAAAGTGTCTTACGGAGGCCTTGACAGCAATATTTTCACACCAACTGGTGGAAATGTAGACAAACAAAGTGTTTTAAGTTTCAGTTTTACAGATAGAGCGCAGAAACAGGCCCTTCGGCCCACCGTGCCGTCGACCAGTGATCCCTGCACACTAATACTATCCTACACACACTAGGGACAATTTTCACATTTATACCAAGGCAATTAACTTACAAACCTGTACGTCTTAGGAGTGTGGGAGGAAACCGAAGATCTCGGAGAAAACCCACACAGGTCACGGGGAGAACGTAAAACTCCGTACAGACAACACCCTTAGTCAGGATTAAACCCAGCCCCATATCGGAGGAAGGAAATGCTGGCTCTGTAGAGGGTCCAGAGGAGGTTTACAAGAATGATCCCAGGAATGAGTGGATTAGCATATGATGAGCGTCTGGTAGCACTGGGCCGCTGCTCGCTGGAGTTTAGAAGGTTGAGGAGGGGGTCTCATTGAAACTTACAGAATAATGAAAGGCTTGGATAGAGTGGATGTGGAAAGGATGTTTCCACTGATGGGAGAGTCTAGGACCAGAGATCATAGCCTCAGAATTAAAGCGCGCTCTTTTAGAAAGGAGGTGAGGAAGAACTTCTTTAGTCAGGGGGTAGTGAATCTGTGGGACTCATTGCCACAGAGGGCTGTGGAGGTCAAGTCAGTGGATATATTTAAGGCAGAGATAGACGAATTCTTGATTAGAGCGGGTGTCAAGGGTTATGGAGAGAAGGCAGGAAAATGGGATTAGGGGGCAGAGATCAGCCATGATTGAATGGCGTAGTAGACTCAATGGGCCGAATGGCCTGATTCTACTCCGGTAACTTGTGAACTTGTTACAGGGAGAACGTACAAACTCTGTACAGTCAAGCACCCATAACCAGGATCAAACTCGGGTCTCTGGTACAGGAAGCACTGCTGCTGCGCCACCGTGCCACTTCATAGCAAAAGGATTTGAGTATAGGAGCAGGGAGGTTCTACTGCAGTTGTACAGGGTCTTGGTGAGACCACATCTGGAGTATTGCGTACAGTTTTGGTCTCCTAAATCTGAGGAAGGACATTCTTGCCATAGAGGAAGTACAGAGAAGGTTCACCAGACTGATTCCTGGGATTTCAGGACTTTCATATGAAGAAAGACTGGATAGACTCGGCTTGTACTCGCTAGAATTTAGGAGATTGAGGGGGGGATCTTATAGAAACTTACAAAATTCTTAAGGGGTTGGACAGGCTAGATGCAGGAAGATTGTTCCCGATGTTGGGAAAGTCCAGAACAAGGGGTCAAAGCTTAAGGATAGAGGGGAAATCCTTTAGAACCGAGATGAGAAAAACATTTTTCACGCAGAGAGTGGTGAATCTCTGGAACTCTCTGCCACAGAAGGTAGTTGAGGCCACAGTTCATTGGCTATATTTAAGAGGGAGTTAGAGGCGGCCCTTGTGGCTAAAGGGATCAGGGGGTATGGAGAGAAGGCAGGTACGGGATACTGAGTTGGATGATCAGCCATGATCATATTGAATGGCGGTGCAGGCTCGAAGGGCCGAATGGCCTACTCCTGCACCTATTTTCTATGTTTCTATCTTCCAATCCATTTACTGCCCAAATTTCTTTTCAAATGTTGTTATGGTGCCTACGTCAATGACCCTCTGACAGCATGTCCTATATACCCACCACCATCACCATTGTAAATCTTCCCCCTCTAACCTGTAACATATGCCCTTTAGTTTTAGACTTTCAATTCCCTGGTTGAAAGACTGTGACCATCAACCTTATCCATGTCCCTATCTCCACCCATTTAAGGCAGAGATGAGGTACAATATGTTCCCCTTTTAGAAACATAGAAACATAGAAATTAGGTGCAGGAGTAGGCCATTCGGCCCTTCGAGCCTGCACCGCCATTCAATATGATCATGGCTGATCATCCAACTCAGTATCCCGTACCTGCCTTCTCTCCATACCCCCTGATCCCCTTAGCCACAAGGGCCACATCTAACTCCCTCTTAAATATAGCCAATGAACTGGCCTCAACTACCCTCTGTGGCAGAGAGTTCCAGAGATTCACCACTCTCTGTGTGAAAAAAGTTCTTCTCATCTCGGTTTTTAAAGGATTTCCCCCTTATCCTTAAGCTGTGACCCCTTCAAAGGAAGTTGAATGCTGCCAGGGCAGAGGGTGATAGATTGATGAGCGTGCAGTGAGAGAGAGCTGAGTGCGGGCAGACAGGGTACAAGCTGGGTAAACCGCGGTCTTTTGTCGAAGCAGGCTTGATGTGGTCTCTGCCTGCTCCCAACCTTGAATGTTCACACAGTGACCTGTCTGTGACTCGATGAATGAGCAGTCCTTGTGTTAGACGGCAAGGAGAAGGGAGATTACATCAATGTGAGCGAGAGGCGTGGAAACACAGGCCAGCTGTGTCAACAGCCATCGCTCACCAGCCTGAGGACTGTGCTGAACTAGCACAAACCTCGCCTTAAGCCCCCTGTTCACACAATCCACAGCCTATTCAGGTAACTGACTTTTGACACAATTGGCGATTGAAATGGGCCACTGTTGATGAAGCAGGGTGTGGGTTGGGAAGCATTAAATGTGGTTACTTCATCAGAATGAATGGCATGTGCCCGGGTTTGATGCTGATCCATAAAACAAGGCATCTGTAGACAGAGGCAGAATCTGCCAAAAGTGCCGACACCCTCAGGCCAAATTGTGGCTGTGCAAACCTCAAGCCTAGAGACCCGGGTTCCACCCTGACTACGGGTGCTGTCTGTACGGAGTTTGTATGTTCTCCCCGTGACCAGCGTAGGTTTTCTCTGAGATAGAAGCATAGAAAATAGGTACAGGAGTTAGCCATTCGAGCCAGCACCGCCATTCATTGTGATCATGGCTGATCGTCCCCAATCAATAACCCATGCCTGCCTTCTCCCCATATCCCTTGACTCCACTAGCCCCTAGAGCTCTATCTAATTCTCTCTTAAATCCATCCACTGACTTGGCCTCCACTGCCCTCTGTGGCAGGGAATTCATTACAATTCACAGACTCTCTGGGTGCCCGGTTTTTGCTCATCCATAAAACAAGGCCTCCCCTGTATTCAGAGGCAGAATCTGCCAAAAGTGCTGACACCCTCAGGCCAACATTGAGAACATGCAAACCTCAAGCCTTGAGAGTCCGGGTTCCACCCTGACTACGGGTTCTCTAAGATGTACGGAGTTTGTACCTTCTCCCTCCAGTGACCAGCGTAGGTTTTTCAATCTTTCCTCATATGAAGCATCCCGCCATAGGTACAGGATCAATCCATTCAACCAGCACCGCCATTCATTGTGATCATGGCTGATCGTTCCCTAATCAATAACCCATGCCTGCCTTCTCCCCATATCCCTTGACTCCACTAGCCCCTAGAGCTCTATCTAATTCTCTCTTAAATCCATCCAGTGACTTGGCCTCCACTGCCCTCTGTGGCAGGGAATTCCACAAATTCACAACTCTCTGGGTGAAAACGTTTTTTCTCACCTCATTCTTAAATGGCCTCCCCTTTATTCTAAGACTGTGGCCACTGGTTCTGGACTCTCCCAACATTGGGAACATTTTTTAATTTTGATGAATCCTTTTATAATTTTATATGTTTCTCTAAGATCCCCCTCATCCTTCTAAACTCCAGTGAATACAAGCCTAGTCTTTTCAATCATTCCTCATATGACAGTCCCGCCATCCCAGGGATCAATCTCATGAACCTACGCTGCACTGCCTCAATCACTAGGATGTCCTTCCCCAAATTCGGAGACCAAAACTGTATACATACTCCAAATGTGGTCTCACCAGAGCCCTGGTAAGATTTTCTGTTTCCTCCCACACTCCAGAGACGTACAGGTTTGTAGGCTAATTGGCTTGGTATCATTGTAAATTGTCCCTAGCGTGTGTGTAGGATAGTGTTAATCGCTGGTCGGTGCGAACTCGGTGGGCTGAAGGGTCTGTTTCCACGCTGAATCTCTAAACTAAACTAAACTCAGCAAGCAGTGATGTGCAGGGAGTCAATAGGTAGTCTAGGTCCACTAATCATCCTCCAACCTCTGTCTCCAATGTGGGTGGGTGGGTGATTGGCTAGGCTAGACCTTGTTGTGTGGGTGCTTTGGGTATGTGGGTGTAGGGGTGGGTGAATTAGGAGGATGGCAGGCCAGATGTAGAAAGAGTTAGGGTGGTGTCGGGTGTGAATAAGGAGGTCTACGTTAGGAAGGACAGAAGGCCAGCCAAGCCGCATTTGGAATATTGTGAGCTATTTTGGGCTCCATATCTGAAGAAGGATGTACTGGCATTGGAGAGGGTCCAGAAGAGGTTTACGAGAAATATCCCAGGAATGAGTGGGTTTACTTACCAAATAGCGATAGGTCTGGATAGAGTGGATGTTTCCACTAGTGGGAGAGTCTAGGACCAGAGGTCATAGCCTCAGTATTAAAGGACGTTCCTTTCGGAAGGAGATGAGGAGGAATTTATTTAGTCAGTGGGTGGTGAATCTGTGGAATTCTTTGCCACGGAAGGCTATGGAGGTCAAGTCAGTGGATATTTTTAAGGTTAGAAAGATTCCTGATTGGTACGAGTGTCAGGGGTTATGGGGAGAAGGCAGGAGAATGGGGTTAGGAGGGAGAGATAGATCAGCCATGATTGAATGGCGGAGTAGACTTGATGGGCTGAATGGCCTAATTCTGCTCCTATCACTTACGTCCTTATGAATCCACATTTAAGACTGCTAATAAGGAGTCAGAGACAGAAAACGGGCTCGTTGGCCCAACGTGTCCAAGTCATCTAACTGAGCTAGACCCACCTGCCCGGCCTTGCCCCATATTCAATTTTCCTATGTACCATCCAAATGTCTTTTAAATGTTGTTATTCTGCCTGCCCGCCTCAAATGTTTCTGCTGGCAGCCCCACTACCCAATGCCCACTACCTTCAGTGTTATAAAAGTTGCCCCTCCGATCCCCTGATTAAAACCTGCGCCCTCTAGTTCTACCCAACTGTATTCTCTATCATTAGTGGTCCCATCACTGATCCCAGAGGCATACCACTGGTCACAGGCTTCCATCCTGAAAATCAATCCTCCAATACCACCCTCTGTCTCCTATCACCAAGCACATTTTGTTTCCCATTGGCTAACTCAGCCTTGATCCAATGTAATCTAATCTAGACCTTACTACCATGGGGACCTTTCGTTTTGTTTCGAGAAACAGGGCAAAAACGGCCCACTGACCACACGGACCAGCGATCCCCGCACACTAACACCGTCCTACATGCACTGGGGACAATTCACACTTACACCAATGCAATTAGCCTACGTCTTTGGAGTGTGGGAGGAAACCAAAGATCTCAGAGAAAACCCTCGCAGGTCAAGGGGAGAACCTCCTACAAACTCCGTACAGACGGCACCCGTAGTCGGGATCAAACCCGGGTCCCTGGCACTGTAAAGGGCCGGTCCCACCAGCATGCGGCTCCATGCGGCAAGCGCGACCTAACGTGGTGGCTTGAGCCGTACGGCCTCGTGGGGCCGGTCCCACTTCCATCGCCGGAGCCGTATGGAGTTGGGCGTGGCTGGTCCCGACATCGCGCGGGGCTCCGAAAAACTGACACTGTCCAAAAATTCCACGCGGCAACGGGTTGTCGGCCCGCAGCCGCCTCGACGCCGTACGCAGCGCCTCGACGGGCGTGCGCAGCATCTCGACGCCGTGTGCAGCGTCTTGACGCCTAGCGCGAACTTCCCGCGGACTTCGCTCGAACTTCGCGTCAACTCGTACGGGATCACTCGACCTCCGCACGGCCCCCGCTTCCGGTTTGGTCGCGCTCGCCGCATGCAGTCGCATGCTGGTGGGACAGGTCCTTAAGGTAGTGGCTCTACTGCTATGCACCATGCCAACCAAAGATTTTGTCAAAGGTTTTGTTAAATCTCGGAGACGGTGCCTACAGCACTGCCCTCACCAATCCTGTTAGTCGCCTTCAAAAAACACATTCAAATGCAGGGAACAGGAGACATGTGGGTCATATACAGGCAGAGTCCACTACCCTAGCTTGCTATATGGTCAGCACAAACATATTAACCCTGCTCCCTGTGTTGCACTACGTATTATCACACAATTCCCCATGCCCAAAGCCATATCTTGCCTTTCCAAATGCAGAGACATCTCAGAGTCCCCTCAGCCCTGCTCTCCTCTTCACCTCCTGATAGATCGTTGGATGGGGGAGGGTCGTAGGGGTCAGGGGAGAGAGGGAAGAGTTGTCCCTCACTTCATGGGCCAAAGAGTTCAGTTGAGTTTGTTGTCACGTGTACCGAGGTACAGTGAAAAGCTTTTGTTGCGTGCTATCCAGTCAGCGGAAAGACAATGCGTGATTACAATCGAGCCATTTACAGTGTGTAGATACATGATAAGGGAATAACGTTTAGTGCAAGGTAAAGCCAGCAAAGGCCGATCAAGGGTAGTCCGAGGGTCACCAATGAGGTAGATAGTAGTTCAGGACTGCTCTCTGGTTGTGGTAGGATGATTCAGTTGCCTGATAACAACTGGGAAGAAACTGTCCCTGAAGCTGGAGGTGTGCGTTTTCATACTTCTGTACCGTTTGCCAGATGGGAGAGGAGAGAAGAGAAGAGTGAGTGGTCAGGGTGAGACTCGTCCGTGATTATGCTGCTGGCCTTGTCGAGGCAGCGTGAGGTGTAGATGGAGTCAATGGAAGGGAGGTTGGTTTGTGCGATGCTCTGGGCTGCGTCCACAATTCCCTGCAATTTCTTACGGTCTTGGATGGAGCTGTTCCCAAACCAAGCTGTGATGCCGGGCAGAATTATTCCCAGTTTTAAATGCGGATGTCAATGACCTTCACTTCAACCCCCCCCCCCCCCCCCCCCCCCCCCCCCCCCACCCTCTCCACTGCCTCTAACCTCCCTTCCCTTCTTTAGAAATAAATATTTACACTGAAGTTTTGTGTTGTTTATTGTGGGTCATACACATGTTTACATGTCCCTTGTGTTGCTGCAAGTAACTATTTATCCAGAGATGCTGCCTGACCCGCCGAGTTACTCCAGCACTCTGTGTCTATCTCGGTGTAAACCAGCAGCTGCAGTTCCTTCCTGTGAATGTAATTGTCCCGTTTCTGGACATGACAATAGAACACTCTTGACTCGACTTCCCGTAACCTTACATCACTCATCCTCTCTTCCCTAGCCTCTTCTCTCCCCTCTCCCCCTCCCATCCATCCCTCTCCCCATCCACCTCTCTCTCCCATGCTCTCCTCACTCCTCCCCCTCCCTCCCATCTCTCCTTCCTTCCCCTCTCTCCCTCCACCACTCCCTTACCCCTCTTCCTCCCTCTCCCCTCCCTTCAATCCCTCTCCTACACACTCCAACCCCCCCTTCCCCTCTACCTCTCCGTCTCCCCTCCCTCTCTCACCTTCCCCTCCCTCTCTCCCCTTTCCCTCTCCCCCCTTCCCTCTCCTCCCTATCTCCTCTCCCTCTCTCCCCTGCCCTATCCCTCTTCCACCCCTCTCCCCCCTTCCTCTCTCCCCTTCCCCTCTCCCCCCCTCTCCCTCTCTCCCTCCCTC